>NC_051154.1:141463629-141503629 GCF_013339745.2 Dermacentor silvarum
TTGGACAACTGTTTTTGTCCTTCATTGAACACTGGTGAAAAGTGGTTTCCTCACCGCACCGGGAAAGCGCTCGCATTGTATAGTTTCGACACTTTATTAAACTTGCCGTTGGCCCTGAAATGCCAAGACGTATGGAGGCTGAGAGAGCAACCAGTCGCGGTTATTACATTCTGTTGAATAACTGCATAAACCTCTGTGTGCTGACAGTCCGGCGAGTGGTCGGGTTTCCTTGGAGGGGGTACACTGATCTGGATGACCGCAATACGGCGTTTTGCCTTGCTATTAGTCGCAGCTTTCAGATAGTAAGGATAACGATTAAAAATTATAGCAGAGAGTTTGCGAATACATTGTTGCTTTCTTCCTGTCCCCGTCATCAACTGGTTCGCCGCGTCTCTAATTGGTTAAGTCGCTGTAGCTCTGCGTGGTATGAGTCCTCCGCGCGGGCAGATAAAGTTGCCACTACGCTGCGCTTTTCCATGTTTCTCCCACTATCTTCCCAAAACTTTATTTTGTCCGTGAGTGCACCCGCGGTGGTGACTCAGCGTCTGTGGCGTTCTGCCGTTGAACCCGAAGCCGTATAGGTTCGATTCCTGGCCATGACGGACTCGTTTCAACAGAGATGCAAAAAGTGTTGCGAATGACGCCTATATAACGGTGCACCGTACGGTCAGAATCATTCCCGAGCCTTTACGTACGGTACTCTCGTATCCCTCAACAACAACAACAACAACAACAACAACAACAACACAACAACAACAACAACAACAACAACAACAACAACAACACAACAACAACACAACAACAACAACAACAACAACAACAACAACAACAACAACAACAACAACATTAAAGCATCTCATGCGGGTGGAGTGTCGCCGGCTAGACGCGCAGCCTCAGTTTACATCAGGAACAAAGCGGAAGTAGGAAGCATGGCGTGCTCCCGTGACAGCCCTGACAGCTTTCCTCCGTCTCTTTTCTCACATCTTTTCCTTGCCACCAGGCCGGGAAGGAAGCGGGATTGTAAAAAGGGGGATTATAGGCTGGAGGCGGTGAAAGACTTTATTTTTTTGTTGCAACCGGCATCAACACTAATTCTGCAGTGCGTTAGCGCTGATACTTTACAAGACGATGGACCCTGAATTTTTATTCCGCTTGCGCGTCAGGGCGCTGATACCAATTTTCGCCGTGTAGCCCCGATAGTCGGCCATAAAGAGTGTCTGCGTGGTGGTCAAGCGTGCTGAAAGCGTGCCTAAGCTGCTTCGTGGAAGTGCTCGAGTTCGCGACAACCCAATTGTAGCGCGGAATACGCCGTTGTTTGATCTTGGCTGTTTCATTTGCCTCCTCAACGCACTTTCACCTGAGTAGACCTGTTGATCTCAGAGTATTAACGCGTGTGGATCTTCATGGCGGTCTTTATTTTTCTGCAGCCGTAATATAAAAAAAAATGTTGTGGAAGGCGTAGTATACTCTTGGTATAAATTTACATCAGAAACCCTTGGGTCTGTCTGCTTATCACAACATTGTGTGGAGGCAAAATACGGGAGATGTATATCAACGAGAAGAAAGGAAACCGAGGGGCCCAATTTTTATTACTGATATTTATTTATTTATTTATTTATTTATTTATTTATTTATTTATTTATTTATTTATTTATTTATTTATTTATTTATTTATTTATTTATTTATTTATTTATTTATTTATTTATCTCAATACCTCTCAAATCCTGGCAGTCCAGAGGGCCCGCGAGAGGGCCATCAGGTTTGACCTGATGGTCCCCGAGTGGGCCTAGCCAGGTGACGTCGAGTTTACTCGCGTCTATTGTGGACCCAATAAAGTTCACTCACTCACTCACTCACTCACTCAATACCTACATTCTCCCGAAGGCATAATACAGTAGGGGGGTTTGAAATAAAAACTTAAGAGCAAAGAAGTTCGCATAAATATAAGAAAAAGTGAACAAGTGCGCTGAATTAACAAAATTGTGCTATGCAATAGGATGCGTATAGCTGGAAAAAAGTTTACATGCTGACTTACTGGAGCATAGATATTGCCATTGTACAGCAAACCAGCAATATCATGTTTTTCTGGCTTTTTATGAAATGGCTATATATATATATATACCAGAAAAAAGCGATTCTGGGTCCGGGAAACGTCAATAAACCGCTTCATGCACGCGTCTACTTAGCTGTAAATATATATATAAGACGGACAAAAGATGCGGACTTGCCAAGCCATGGAAGAAAATAGAATAAAATAGCATGTTTCGCTTCGTATGGTTGCTGACGTCCTAGTTCCTACAGAGCACAACTTATAAAAAACACGCACGCACAAAAAGTGTTACTCTATCCCTGTGCTTCTGTTTCCATGTTCCTTAAGACTGCCATTTAAAACAAAAGCGTGCACAAAGAATTGTGCAGAAATTATCGGCGATGATTGTCGAAATACGCGAATAGCTGAACGTTTTTACTGAACTGTTCACTTCCTTAAAGAAATGATGTACTTAAAGGCACATGTTTGTCGCAGTGAGGACATTTACGTAGCGTTTGTTGTTTCATTGCGTAATTCCGTAGAGAACGCAACCGTTAACCGGTACAACTCGGTTGCGTGAGGGCACGCGCTCTTTGCACCGGTGATGAAAGCCAGCAACCACCGACCACGAAAACGGGCAAAAGAAAGCTATTCGCTTTAAAATAATAATAAAAAAAAAAACGCGGACGAGGACCAGCTATCCGCTTTCGCAGCATCGCTCAAATATTATCACGCTAGCGAAATGCACAATGTACCACGCAAGTTGTTACCAGAAATAAGGCCGTTGTGTGGACATGCAAAATATGTATCACACTGGTCGGCAGTCACTTTGCGAAAATTGAAGGTAATTTATTATTCTCCGTGGAATGTTTATTGTCAAATGTTGATTAGGGAACTTTTAAACGACTGAACAATCGAAAAAAAAAATCGACCGAAAGGTAGAGAGCATGAATAATGGCGCCGCAATTTCCCAATTTATTAGAAACATATGTTAAAGCGATCTCTCAGCTTTCTCTTATTTAATATGTAGGTGCATGCACTAGAAATAAACGGCGATGTAATGTTTTGCAAATTTTGCCTGTTTCGTGCAATTTATTGCAATTCGACAAATATTGAGGAATTTAACCGGCAACAGTAGGGCTATATACGGCACGCAGCACGTGATACTTGTCTCACAGCAGCGCGTGCTGGAAATCCTTCCAAGGAATGGCCTTGTAACAAATAGCAAATAAACAATAAAAAAAAAACAAATAAACAAATACTCTGAGGGCCAGTAGCGAAGTCACTGGTCGTTCTCGTTCATTACATTGTGTGTCGTTTATGGACTGACGCGATGGATTGGAAGCGCGTCATTTTCGGGTGCTCGGGAGAGCTACGATTTCGCGAATATAACATATGTGAGTATGCTGTGCACTGCTTGATAATGTCAACAAACGCAATATAGAGGAGACATTCAGGAAGCTCCAGTGAAGCCAGTGAGAAGAGAAGCCACAAGCGCTAGCACTTTTTTCTTAGCACAGGCGAAAAACGAAATCGTTCCAGCACTCGGGCGACACGAGCAGCTGATAGCTGAAACGTTGTGCGTTAGCAGACGGGTACAAAAAAGGAAAGAAAGAAAAAACAAAGAAAAAAAAACAGAATGAACAGTCCATGTGGGTGATCAAACGAGGAAAAGAGAATTCATGAACATCAGAACCACTGCACCAATCTGACGTAAATCGTGCGTGTTGCATCTGCGCGCTTGCCCAGCCGTCTTACTAATGCAGAAAGAAGCGACCCTCGGGGTTTCTCTTTGCGATCGCAGGCGATGGCGCGGAAAGTAAAGGACTTAAACAATTGTTTGGACTTCAAGAGGGACTCTTTTGTTTTTCTAAATATAGAGGAGGTTCTTGGTCGGTAGTGGAAAAGATTGCAAGTTCGATCTGCCCTAGCGGGAGAACAATTCAGCTGAGTGCTGACACGGCCCACAGTCGTTCGCTAGGGGCCGCCGTACACTGACGCAGGGGGGACCTGCTTCGAGGCCTGCAGCGTTGGGCCGGCACGGCCTCAGGCGCCCGACGGGCGCGCGCGTCCCAACTGGGCCGCCAATGGCGCACAAGAACACGCCGACTTTGGGCGATGGAGTACAAACAGAAAAGAAAATTGCGAGTGAAAGAAAAGAGGAAAGGCGGTCAGCTTTTCCGTCAGGCCGCAGCGGCGGGCCCCGAACGACCCGAGAGCGAGCGGGCCCCGAGAATGAAACAGATCGCTGCTGACGTCGCTGACGTCGCTGACCACGGGAATGACGTCACTGATCGATGCCCGGTGACGTCAGCGACCCAGGAATCACAGGCGCTCCTCCAGCTACCCTCCTCTCCCGCGCAAGCGATGAAGGGAGAGAAAGAGCGGAGTAAAATCGCGGCCGGAACGTCTTTGAGCCCGATGATCGTCCGCCCGGCCATCTCTCCGCTCGACTGATTGCGAGGAGGAAGACGAGCAGCGCGCGGCGAAAGGGAAAACGCTGCCGGAAAGGTCATGCCCCCGGAAAAATGGCCCTTTTGCCTCCTCTTTGCCAAGCGGCTCGCACATTTCGGAGTGCCAGCCTCGAAAATTCTCGCACCTCGCCAAGTTGCTTTCTTGACCCAGTTCTTCAGGCAGGGCGAGAACGCCCCACCGAAAGCTTGCATCCTAACCAGCGCAAGGAGGTGCCACCTCTCTCTTTCTCTCTCTATCTCACTTTTCTCTTGCCTTCCACGTGTTTTCCGTCGCCCTTAGTATCAAACGGAGCGAAATATGTGTTTGAAAAACAACGGAGGCCTTGCCTGCACTGACGTCAGTGCGAAGCTTATGATAGAGAGCGCCCTTTGGACGGTGCTATTTATGTCACTCTATGTAAAGGAGCTTCCCCGCTCCGGATAATTAGTACGCGTCTTGGAACTAGATTCAAAAATGTATCCGCCTGGTTGGCTGCGCACACAATAGCTTTCGTTAAGCACTTCGCGTGCAAATATTTGAAGTTTAATACCTCTCTCTCTCTCTCATGAGCAGATGCAGCATATACTGCAGCTCTGAACGTAAACAAAAGTAATTAAGACACCGAGCGACAAAAGAGAAGACATTCACAGACAAGGTTCTCTTATGGATAGGCTTTAGAACCAGTGCCCAGGTTCACAAAACTTCCCTTACGTAAGGGCGCTCCTGTGTTGTTTATTGTTCGGACGCCCGCTAGTTCTGACACCACTGGGCCTGACAACGAGGTCACTTCCGAGGATCTGTCCAGTCAGGGGCGGCACTCACGTAAGAGAAGTTTTTTTGTTCAATAAGGACGCAGGATACTAGTATATACTGGCGTCGTTTTCGCTAGAAGTATATAGTCACGCGCTAAGGCAAGCGCAAGCAACAGTGTCCACTAAAGCAGTCAATTCACGACCGTCGAGCAATACAGGAATGTTCAAGGAAATTTTTCTTCCGTAATAAGCAGGTACTGTCGTGGTCGATGTATCGTCGGTCCGCGTACGCGTCAGCAGGGGTCCTTGAGTACGTCCAGACTGAGCAGCCTCGCCCCCGAAGGCCGCTGTGGTTAATTTTCCCGGCGTGGGCTGGGCGACCGACCCTGCACCACGCTCGAATACGTACGGCGAGTCGGAGAAAATCGCCGCGGCGAAGGGGATCGTGACTGGCGTCGAACTGATGAGGATCCGCGCTGCTGGGCAACGTATTCTTCAATTGCAGGAGGACGCTGGCCGAACCTAGGTCGCGGCGAGTTTGCTGGGAATCCGCGTAGTCCGAGCTCTCGATATGATCACTATCGGTAGACATGCCCAGCTTCGCCACAGTGAAAGCAAAGGGGACGACGATCAGGTGCCCGCCACACGTCTTATTTTCTTGGGGCCTGTCGGTTGTCGTGGTAATACGATGCCGCTTGGTCGGGCTGTAGTATGGCCGGGACTGCGGTGCGAAACGGGGAGGAAGGTGGGGCGGGTTGCCGCAAAGCTTGCGAATACGATATACGGGGGCTGTCAGGTCTTAGCGGTTGAGCTTCTGTGTTGAAGGGTGGTTCTCTTAGCGCATGCTGGACTTCGTCATGGACAACGCTGGACAAAGAGCTGAGCGTCGGCTGTGAAGGTATCGACAGTTTCTGAAGTTCTTCGCGAATTACGGAACGGATGAGCTCTCGAAAGAAATCGACGTGGCCCCCGAGAGCTCCGAAGAAGTCCGTAGGTGAGGCAGCGTTCACTTGGCGTTCGTATGATGGTGTCCGCTGCCGAAGAGTCTGTTCCATGGTGACGGCCTCGGAAAGAAATTCTGACACAGTCTTGGGAGGACTGCGCACGAGACCGCCGAACGGCTGCTCTTTCACTCCGCGCATCAGGTACCGCACCTTCTTTTCTTCCGACATGCTGGGATCGGCTCGTCGAAAGAGACGCGTCATGTCCTCGACATACATTGCGACACCTTCGTTCGGCATTTGTATACGGGACTGGAGATCACGCTCAGCTCGTTCTCGGCGATCAGGGCTCGCATACGTCTCAAAAAGACGGCGTTTGAATTCTTCCCATGAAGTTAGGGTATCTGCACGGTTCTCATACCAAACACGTGCGCCATCGTTGAGGCTGAAATATACGTTTTTCAGTTTGTCTGCGTCGTGCCACTTGTTGAACGAGGCAACACGTTCATAGTGCACCAGCCAATCTTCAACATCCTCATGCATGGCACCGTGGAAGGGATTCGACGTTCGCGGATGGATTAGCGTGCAATGAATCGGCGTACTGCCTTCCATACCGGTTGGGATGGTCGGAGCTGCCATTGTCTCTGGGAGGAGTCCAAACTCAGGGTCTTGTCCACGGATCCTTCTGCTGGCGCGGTGCACAGGCGTAACCACCGGTACCGGACTGGAGCTCCTGCTGCTCGGAGGGGTTTGGTGCATAGATTAGATTATCCCGCACCTCCACCAGTTTGTCACGCGCTAAGGCAAGCGCAAGCAACAGTACGAGCAGCCAGACACGAAGAATGCCAGACACGAAGGAACGGTTCTCCAGCTGGCGCGGGATCTTCGACTTCGTCGTCTTCTCCGTTCTTGCTGGGCACCCACTGATGATTGTTTGCGGGCTCAAAACACCAGGTGGCAATATATAGGATTACTGAGACTACAGTATTCTAAAGCTAGGAGAAAATATTGTTCAGCCAAATAACATATCTGCAAAATGTAACATCGTTTTGTAGGCGCGCCAAAACTAGCGCGCATACACTCGCAGGCGCCGTGCTATTCTAGCTAGCACAATGTCTACTTTGCAGGTATTGCGCGTTGCGGCACTACGTAAGGCTAGTTTATTTCGATATTTGCAGCATCACGACAGTGCATCGAAATTCATGTTCAAAAACTCGCAAGTTCACATTTGTCACGGCGGCAACCTGGTATATTAAGCGAAAAATTTGAATGACAACAAAGGCTTCTTCAGAAAAGTTCTCTACATGTCACTTTTATCCAGAAAGCATCTGTACCTCTCGATAGTCATAACGTTGAGACTTTAGAGAGAGTGCAATCACTAATCAATGCGCTCTAATCACTAATGAAGTCGAAAATATTATCAACACCGACGTCGGCAATATAATCCCTACAAGTGGCTTCTCTGCAATTATCTTTGGTGGTGCCGAAAATCGCAGTGGGTAGCTGCTCGAAGAGATCGCCCCTGTGAGCATAAAAAGCATAAGATCTCACAACTTCAATTCTTAATATCTTTTGACTATCTTCTATCACTATATCATATCAACTAACACTATATAAACTACCATGCACCAAGATTTTAAAATATGCAAATGACATGTAGCTCGACAGAACCAAAGTAATGTTGTTTGCCGTCGCTTGGACATACTCAGATTATTTTTGCGTTCCGCCTAATGACATAATTAGTATTCGCTAATGAATCACCTTCTCAAATATTATAATTAGATGAAAAGTGTCAATGAGAAAATTGTACGTGCTACATAAAAGTGTTTTTCTGAACGTGAAAGAAGCCCGCGAATACACGCAAAATTGCCGCACGACTGGCCATTCGAGCCACTTGGCGTGTATTCGCAGGCTTCTTTCACTCTCGGAGAAACTCTAACGCCATGAGCCACTCATTCCAAAATAAAATGGTTCAACATTCATTCATTTTACTCGCGACTGATTGCAAACATATACAGGCGAAGGAAAACAACGACCGCTGAGTAGAATTTTAAATTGAATGTGCAAAGTGGGTAACGCAAAGAGCATGCCGATCGAAGCTATGTCGCGTAACTCCGAAATGCAATTTTGAAAGTTGGTTTCCACCCTCTGCGGTGGCTTAGCGGCTATGCTGTGGCGCTACTAAGCGCACGAGGTCACAGGATGAAATCTCGGCCGTGGCGGCCGCATTTCGATTGGGACGAAATGCAAGAACGCCCGTGTCCCGCACATCAAGGGCACGTTAAAGGTCCCCTGGTAATCAAAATGAATTCGGACTCCCCCACTGCGGCGTGCCTGATAATCAAATGGTGATTTTGGCACGTAAAAAGAATTCGAAGTTTGTTTCCCCACATACATGACCAGCTATGCAGGCAAAGCACGCTCTACAGGCAGCGGCGAAGAGGACAGGAAGCAGAGGTGATGCTTTCGCTGTTCGTGGGCAGCGAACCGCTCGTTGGGCTCGTTGCCAATAGCGCGCTGTGCAGTCAATCCTTGACAATGAAATATAGCAAACAGGAGCGCGACGGACTGGAAAACAGGAGGCGGCGGGCATCGCGTGTAGCGGCTACATAAGACCACCTCGCCGGAGTGGCAGCGTTCCGCCGGCGGCCCCACGACGCGCGCCCAATTTATTTGCAGACATCGAGTCATGACCGCGGCGGCGCACGCCGCTTTAAAATTCGAGGGCGCACGCACGCCTGATCTGATGCACAGCACGCAATTGCTCAATCACGCCATTTCTTAGTCCGCGGATATCGGCCAGGGGAAATTGAAAGAAAGAAAGAAAGAAAGAAATAAATAAAGAAAGAAAGAAAGAAAGAAAGAAAGAAAGAAAGAAAGAAAGAAAGAAAGAAAGAAACGAAACGAAACGAAAGTGCATGCAATTAAGAGATGCCGCCTATTGAAATACATGTACAAGGCACAAATTCTTTTCTGAGATAAACCCCGGGCTGATTTTAATGTAGTTTGTTGCATTTCAGACAGATGTTAAATTCTAGTTACTTTAGGAAGCGGAATTTTGATATAGGGCCTGATGTTTTTTACAAAGATTGCCGAAAATGGGTGTCTGAAAAAAAAAATGGAAGCACAAATTTTAGAAAATCGTAACGCTGTACCAAGAAAAGATATCGCAGTTCTGTAAGCTGCATTCGTTAGAACATTTAAAGTGGACAAATTTTATATGCTAATTAATATCTTACATGTGTTTGTTACAATGTTTACTAGGGCTTTGGAAAACTCCTTCTCACATATTAGTGGTTTACTTAAGAGCAATGTATAATACATCAATTTTGTCCGCTTAGATGTACTATTAGATGAAATTTACAAAATTGTGGTATCACCTTGACTGCCGAGTTACAGAGTTGTAAACTTGATAGTTTCGTCTTCTGATAATTGACAGTGTTCAAGATATTTCTTCTTAATCGATGGCCTACAAGAACAACTCGCATCCAATAGTCACTGTATTTGAACTCTTTCCCTTAAATGGAATAATTCTCATCAAGTTTGGTGCAGTGGTAGCCTAGAAAAACGATTTCTCGTTTCGCATATAATTAGAGAGGAGCCCCCGAGCGAAAGCTTCCTCATTAATGCGGCCGCGTCGGATTTTTACTAAATTTATTAGCACAATTATTATCCCAAAATACATATTTGTCAAGAAACTGAAACCAAATTCTATTTTAAACAATGAAACCTGCATGCGTGCGAATGGTCCGTTTTTGGGAGTCCTCTCCTACGGATCAAGGCCACCTGCCCGTAAGCGTTCTGCCAATTAAAAATGTGGACCAGAGGCGAAACATTCTGCTCCTTTTTTCTTTTTGTCCGTGAAGAAAGTTGATTTGGCTTACAGTCACCATATAGGACTGTGGCGTATGAGACATACTTTCAAAAAATGCTGCTACAAGCCAGAAATTTAACTGACCTTACACGTTGTTTCGCCGTCGCAATGGATACCGGTGTGAAGAAACGTCATGAGCGGTAATGTTGCTGCTTCATGGACTCGTCCACGATCTTGCGTTCTGCCTCAAGGGGGAGGTCACGTTCAGGGGACCTAAAAATGATGATAAAAACAATAATAATGCTACATTTCTTGTTATGGCGACATATCAAAAACCACGCGGAAATAAAAATCAACAGAAGAGCGATTGCCTGCTGAAAGTGACATTACGTGATTTGCTGTAATCAAGCTTTGTCCACTGAAGCTGTAATTTTTAAATTTGTGCGCTATATAATTAGCATAGATTTACATCGGAAAGGCAGCAAAGACGCGAAACGGGAAATACTTGTACGAGAATCGCAATATACTTTGTTGGCCGCAGTCATTCATATCCACTGGGCCGCTTTAACGTGCCACCAAATCATTAGCGCCTGGTGGCGGCGCAGCCTTTCTTGCCCGTGGACCTTTTGTTCTCAGAGGGCTGGGACTCGAGCGCAAAAGAGCGTGAGCGCGGCTAGAGCGATGAAACGTGTGGCCGAAGCTCGTTCCCGCAAGCGCTCTCTGCAGCGGCAAGCAGCGATCAACAGCCGCTGGGGCTTACGCGCGCTGGCCTAGATGGGGGCGGCCGAAGGATTTGTTAAGCAAAAAGCCCGGGCCCGATAAGGAGCGGGCGGGGGGGTGCCTAATTCAATCGGCGGAATAAGCGGCCGATGGGGCGACCTCGCGTGCGGCTCGGGTGGAAGGAACCTGCGCGAAATCGAATGCAGCGCGCGAGGCGTGAAGCGGCGCCGACGCGGCGTCGGGCCGGCGGCACGCTCCTAAGCGCGCGCCCTCACATCCGAGCCTGATCGCTCGTTCTCCGGAAGGCGGCGCGGGAAAAATATTAATAAGTAAATGAACAGCAGCCCCGGCAATGTTCGACTGCGCCTCGCGGCCCGAAGCGCGGAGCTCCGGGTGCGAGGCTACGCGCCGCCTGGGAAGCAGTGGGCTCTCTGCGCGCGCCCTCTGGGCGACCACACCCCGTCACGTGACACTTCTCCCCCCCCCCCTCCCCCCTGGCGGGAGCGCCGCTAACTAGCGGCCACGGGCTTCTGGTTTCTGCTCCCGGCACTCTTGTTTTTGGCCGGACATTTCGACCACACTCAATTTCCGGGAAACCTGCCAACTGCGAATGCTCCGGCGGCTTGTTCTCCCTTGGCTCCCCCTTCGCGCACCTATTACTTTTCCGCAGAAAGGGGAGCGCACCTCCACACCGCCGTTTGGGCGAGCGCGCCGCCGGCTTATTAGAAAACGCCCGTGGCCAGGCGCATTCGAAACGGCCCCGCCGCGCCTGTGGCGCGGTTCGAGCACAGTCCTTTACCTCCTCCCCCCCCCCCCCCCCCCCCCCCCCTTTGGACACGGGCCGCCGAGGCCGGCGTCACGGAAGAGTGCCAGGGGTCGCCGCCATGGCCACAGTGCTGGGCCGGCCGTCGGTTGCAAATCCCTTCCTAGCGGGGCCTTTTCGCCGGGCACTTCCGATGCAGAAAGGAAACGGGGTGCAAGAGCCGAATCCACCAAGATTTTCGTTCTTAAGGGCTACTTATCATTAGCTGGTCACTTTCGCTAATAATATTTTATGAATATATTACTATGTAGAGCTGTCGTATGCGCGGTTACTTCCTCACAAACCTAAATGTCCGTCGGCATTACATTCGCAAAGCAACTTCTCACGACATCTGTCAGAGTCTCCTCCTGAGACCCGAAGAATGCTCTTGGACGTAATCGCTTTACAAGTCTGTTCTTATTGCTGACTGGTAGGTTATGGACGCGAAGAATCTCTTTTTTTTTTTGTTCTTCTTTAAATGGCACAGTTACAAGCAGAAAGCTGCATCTCTATGCACGTGGAAAAAGGGACCGTCTCTTCGTGTTTCTTATAAATAAAAACTACTTTTATTTGCTTAAACACTGAGATGAAGACGTACATCCTGTGTTAGGTCGCCACGTTGATGCTGCAATCTGAATTTTCATGGGGTCCGGAAATATTTGAAATGCACTTTACGATAGCAATTTCTCCTCTGTGACGACACAAAGGTCTAGATGAAATTAGTGTCAATTTTCTCGACAGCTGTCGGCAAGAATAAAACTAAACCACTTCTATACAGTTCCGCACGCATCTAAATTGATATCAAGGATTACTTTTTTTTACGTAATCACTTTCAAGTTAATTTTGAAAAGCATCGAACAGAACGCTCACTATAATGTACGACGTATAAGGGGTCTTAGGAAGAACATACCGAAATGCCAGTTGCTAGGCGTGACGCAACGCAATAATTAAGTGTGCAAGTGACACATGCTAGACTTCCAACGAACTTTGTTTTGTTTTAAAATATCCATAGATTGAACCACGTGCACGCACAGAAGCATCATCCACGTGACACAACCAGTAAAAAAAGTCAAAACCACATTACGCAGAGATACGCTTATCAAGAAACTAGACTCCTTTGTTTGTCAAGAGGAGTAAAGGCCGCATCCAACCATTTCGGCACTCAGCTTTTCTAATGCGGCATGCTTCCGTTATTTCTCGTTCGCGTTCTGTTCTTGCTTTTCCAAGGATAGAAAGGTCACCAAAGCGCGGAGTGCGTCCGCGCCTCTTACAATGCCGGTAACAGGTTACAAGCCATGTCAATCGGAAGCAAGTCTGAATTTTCACACACACCATCATTGCTAAAACGGGTAGACTGCCTTACTTAAGTCCTGCCAAACGTCAAAGCTGTCAAGTAAACGACACACGTGTTACAATCAGTAAACATTGTCTTGTGTTTATTTTCACAAAGCTTCATTTTTGTCTTTGTATAATTAAAACGCGACTCCAAAGAAATGGTTAACACGGGCGACGAAAATGACTTTGACGTGATTTCTTGATGCGATTTCTTGAGGCACTGGACAGGACAGAAACTAGTACATTAAAAATCGGGAAGGGCAAAAATCAGCGCACTGACGCTTCCTGAAGGGCCACTAAAAGGGACACTTAAGTCACTTTAGTCAGGTGAAGAATTATTTCAAAAACTGACTTGCAAGAAAGTTGATTATTAGCGGATAAAGTTCCGCCCTAGGATTAGCACCTGGTGCGTCAGTATGTCATCATGGAAAATATTTTCGCATGTCTGGGTCGTTTTTGCCCAGAAACGTTCTTGAAACTCACTAGACTGAGACACTGATTTTAATCACCATTAACAGGAAGCAACATCTCAGTATTCGCTACATTAGTAAGTTTCAGTCAAGGCACATTATGCTCACATTGAGCATTGTAAACAAACAGTCGCGTTTTTTCGGAGCATGCGTGGTCGTGCATTATCAGAATCAAGTTTTAAGAGACAGTCTTATGAGCCCGTTAGTGTCTGTGTATATTTTCGAGACTTTAACGGAAATACAGGTTGACTGCAGCAATAGCAACGCAATAGAAGCACTTAGTCTCTAGTTAGAATAGTAGCTACAGATGGTGCTACTATTATATCAAGTCATGTTGTAATCGAGTGTATTTTAGAGGGTGTGCGAATATTCGAAACTTTCAAATAATTATTTTAATAATGTTCTATTTGAATCGGTCTTCGAATCGAATAGTCACCATTCGCAAATGCGAATATTTTTCGAATAGTTTTTGAATACTTCACATTGCAAGCTATGAACGATCAATCATGAAACTGAAGCGAAAATTAAGCAATTTTCACCCAGGCTACAGTTGACATAAAGAGCAGGAAGTTACGTAGAGGGTGCTGCATCACTCTGGGACGCCCCAGAGTGAATATTTATATTTTAGAATGAGTGAATATTTTCCATTGTTTCTTTGAGTCATTACCAAGATTTTTCACTCATAATATTTCCGTTTGGTATATTTAAGTTAAGTATGCTAGAGTAAACCTTGTAGCGAGATTTTAGTCTAATAGTAAAAGGTTTATTAATAAGTCGGTTAGTTAACGAGGGATTATGTGAGGCGTTTGGACTTCACGATGCAAGTGGAATTGACTATGCATTTTTTATTGAAGAGGCAAATTCATCAAAATCAGTGTTATCGTCGTTTTTGGAAATTCCTCCGGACCAATCTAAATTGACAATGCGGGTTATGAGCTCCTCCTTCTTAATTGCTTTTTCATAGAATTCTTTAGAGGCTTTCTGGAAGTGGCAGTGGAAAAATAAAATGGCATAGTGGTCAGTAATGTTAACCTCTAAGACACCGCTCTCTGCGCGATTAGTGGACCATTATATGCAGGAGTACATCTGGCTGGAAGCGTAATGGGCGAATCAAAGCCAAAACCGAGAAATAATTAGTGTAATCTATAAAAATAGTATTGTTATGGCCAAGTATGTTTATGTTAATGTCTCCAGTTATTACAACGTTCTTATTTTTAAGAGAGCGGGTACTAAGGATGGTGTTCAGTTCATTACAAAACGCTGGTACTAGTGATGATGTGATCGATAAATACAACCTACAACATTGTGTTGGCATGTTGCGGAAATGACGTATCATCTAACTCAATCCACCCTGACTGACAGTTTTGCACAGAAATGTTAATATGATGTCTTCGTGTTTGTGATATGTTAGAAGACAACAAGATAGCGACGCCACCTTAGTCTTGAGGCGCTCAAACTGTATTCAGATAAATACGACGGAAGGCCGTACAGATCCTTATCGTCTGAAGATAGCCAAGTCTCGGAAAGCTGATAAAAGAGGAATGGCGGTCAAGTGATGAAAGCAGACTGTTAATTTTATTCTAATTTTTTTCTTAGACTTCGAGCATTGAAGGGAATAGCAGATAGGAATGGGTCGCGAACAAAGCTCTTGAATTTGTCGACGGAAAAGTAGTAGGTCGTGCATTATCATTGTTCGCTACTATTGTATTTTCTGACCTGAAACGTATTCATTTCGATTCGATGCGCTTTAGGCACTATTCGAACAGTATTGCCCGCCGTGGTTGCTTAGTGGCTATGGTGTGGAGCTGCTAAGCACGAGGTGGCGGGATCGAATCCCGGCCACGGCAGCCGCATTTCAATGGGAGCGAAATGCGAAAACACCCGTGTATTTAGATTTAGGTGCACGTTAAAGAACCGGAGTTGGTCCAAATTATTCCGGACTCCCCCACTACGGCGCGCCTCATAATCAGACTGTGGTTTTGGTATGTAAAACCCCACAATTTAATTAGTTTCAATAGTATTCGATTCAGGCGCAAGAATTACTTTTCGCACACCCCTACCGATTCCTTTAGAATACAATGTAGTTCTTGTTTGTGCATAAACATTAACTGGTCCTGAGCAGACCCTGTCCAAGTCTCACGACGTCGCGAAAAACTAGTGCGGAAACTTCAACACCGTCTCTCGTTCTTGCGTCTTTTTCTGGCTTACTAAGACGTGGATAAGGATATGGCTCACTTTTCACGTATTTCAGAATTGTAATTTTTCAATTCAGCTCGACGTACCATTGCTATTTAGTATATTTATAAGAGAAAGAGAGAGAGAAACGTGGTGGGAAAGGCAGGGAGGTTAACCCAAAAAGATATAAGAAGTTCAACCTACACATATACAATAGAAAAAGGAGGGAAGGGATGCAAAGGTTAAGCACTTCGTTTTTTTTTTCTTTGCTGTCAAGGCTAACAAGGCGCGGAACCACCTCATAGCCAAAGTTATTGAGGAAATGTCCATGGAAAATGCTGGTTTACATATGCATATCCCCACCATCCGGCCGCGCCCACTGTTTCCCTCTATTTACAGAGAGCTGACTGTCCCAGTCCCAATGTATCAGAAAACATTTCTGAGTTAACAATGCGAAGACCGAAGAAAACGGCAGTGGCCAAGCTGTGATGAATGCCATGGTCTATCTTACCGGTGGCGGACCATTCTCTCGTGTTAAACAAAAACGTTTTGCGCAGCCGTCTATAGACAGCGTGCACTGTCGCAGTATTCCGCCTTACGCTTTTGTGTCTGTCTGTGAATGCTACTGATATAAATAAACTTGCAGGCTCAGCCGCTTCCCAACAAACGTTACAAACGAACGTATAGCCGACACGTCTTTTCTGCCTGGCGCAGGTATTTGGTACGCCAGTTTTTTTATGCTTCGCGATCAAATGAAGTTTTCCCAAACCAAGGCGTCCTTCTCCTTAATAAAGTCGCCTGCGTAGTTTTATACGACTTCCACCAACTCTGAGGTGCCGTCGACCCAGTGTCTCCGACGTAGTGACTCATCGTCTTCGCTTTCTAAACGGGTCAAATGCTACACGGTTGGCGCGACAGATTCCTCGCGAGTGGCTTCTCATATTCACAGGTATTGACGGTATTCCGTGCGAGCTTGACATACCTCAGGAGTGGATAATTGACCTTTCCGCTTTTGAGAGCTCCTCTTTCGGCATTCCCGTCACTGTTGCAGTTTATTATTGAGCGCCTTCTGCCATCTCATCATCCTCACACTCCAATGGACACGACTTTTCTTATTTGCCAACAGCTTCTTTCTTAACCGGTTCTCTTTCATCTGGTATTGCCACCCTCGGTGGGAAGAGGGGGACTGATAAGTTCCTCCTCAGTTCCAATTTGGCCTCTTGTCTGCGAATGTCGCAGCGTTTTATTATGTTCGAGAAGATACGAGCAAGTTTGATGATGCTGTCACCATAACCTCAGTGACTGTTGTCATCCCATTCCTGACACCGAATGGTACGGGTGCCACCTCCAAATGCACACCAAACTACACAGAGACCTCCACGTTTCCTTATTTGTCCCGAAGTTTGCCATGTTGCAAAAGCTTACTTGATAGTACGTCTGCTTGCGTCTACCTACCACATCTTCCTATTCTTTAGCCCATTAAAATATGTACATTATTTCCACTTTTTCTTTAAGGTTCATACATCCGCCGAAGTGACTGCCTAACTACTGTTGTGGATAACGTTTCATATATTTTTAAGACTTCCTAGAATCGCATTTATCCTGCTTACGAATTACTCCGAGACATTACTATTTGACTTGGATGCTTATTAATCCCGTTCTGTTCTGACGGCAAGGTTTCCTGGCGGTACGCGCCGAGAGCTAAGAAGCGTTTACCTTTTGAGTGTTCGCACTCGAAACTCCTCAAACGAGACGTCACGACGTTGTACACACCCAATGCGTTGGAAGAGAAGTGCTCTCAGTTCTCGCAGAGCATACATTAGGAGCAAACCAATAATTTTCAGACAGCAGGCTATCCTACCCCGGACATTTATTTTATTTTTTATTTTTTAAGGTATACTGCAATCGAGGGCCAAGCAGGTGGGCTTACTTAGTATTGACAGCTATGGCTAAATCCTTGCAGAGAAAGCATTCAAAGAACAAAAAGCAGCTGATGTTGGTAAGATCCAACGAAAAGACAAACGTGCAAGCAATGCCATACTTATAGGGTAGTTCTCTTGTTAAAAAAAAAATAAGGCGGCTGCAGCAAATCACGTCAAGCTTGCTTTTCAGCACCGGATAGAAGTTAGCGTGCCTTTGTAGTCACGTTTTAAGTACAAAAACAAAAAGAGCACAAAGGAAAGCCGTGCACTACGAAGCCCATGACGGGTTTACTGATTGTAACACGTCTGTCGTCTGCGTGATGCCTTGGCGTTCGGAAGGACGCGTATGTAAGGCAGTCCAGACGTTTCGTCAATGATATAGGATGCGTTAAAATTCAGACTTGTTTCCGATGCGTTGTCGACACGTTGCTTTAGTCATGTCTGCACGTGGGGTAACATATCTACCACTGCTCACATCGTTGTTGCAGGCGTTCACTTCTTTTTGCGTAAGATGTTTATAAAATTTGTCTGAAAGGAGCGTTTGAAACGTTCTTTAAAGCCCATTCAAGGCAGCAAGACAGTGGTGTTTTGTCGGAAAGTTATCGCTGCTGTCAACGTTCTCGTTCAATTTTGGACGGCCAGACTTATTGAAACATTGCTTGCAAATTTTATTTTCGAACAGAATATTTAACTCAGCGCTGCTGTGAATTTGTAGGGCTGAAAACTTGTTTTAGCTTTTCATTTTTAAATTCGGTACGTTAGCTCCTGCGCGCTATTTTGCAAATATTTTGTTTTCTCTTTCGTGGGGTATGCAAGCACAAATGAATATCTGAAATCTGAACAACTGAAATGCACGAATGTTCTTACTAGACGTTTTTTCCAGTCAATTATTGTCCCAGGGATTGGTCTTGGGATTAGGAAGGGAGGTAAAAAAACAAGAGGTGCATTTGTGGACCGTCCTTCCCACAGAGACATTGTCATGGGCTTCACGTGCGAGCGCAGTGCCGAATCTTCTTATTGTGTAACTCTACTAAGTCTATCATGAAGTGCAGATATACAATGAACTGCAGGTATTATATGAACAACAGATACCATGAAGATATTTCACATCTAGGAAACTTAGATTCAAATAACCTAACAATTTTATTTACATTATATTCCTTTTCTTGTTTTGTCATTTGGCCGAACCGGCACTTTTCCTTCGCTATAACCGTGACTAGCCGCATGATAATAGATTAGAATCGGGCGCGAAGAAACATCGCGGCGTCCTTGGCTATTGTAAGACGTGACCATGCCATGGAAGTTTTATCACTCTTCGCTTTCGCCCTTTCTTCAAACGAGAATGATGATGCCAGTCATCTACTTTGGACGTGCCCTGGGAAAGACGGTCCGCGAAAACGCACTCGGAGATTTTAAGAACTAGCGAACCTGGTGACTATCAACGATGGCTCATGGACAATGCATGTTAAAAGTCACTGTTGCAGTATCTGCATTACACGGGCCTCCGTGGTTAAATATAATTTCATTTCCATTGTGCCGCGTGGCAACCTGGGGGAATAAAAAAAGGACGATGCTACCATAATTGATCCACCAGTACGAAAGAAATAGAGACATGTCTTAAGAAAGTAAGACGTTCGAGGAAGGTTAGATGGGTGGAGTGCGACTGACTTGTTTGCCTCCTTCCGTTTCCCCCTAAGGACCGCCATGGGTCAGGGCGATCTGCTCCCGTAATCATTACAGCTCCAATTGAGATTTGTTCACCAATATTTAGGAGTGTACGAATATTCGAAATTTTGAATACGAATCTAATAGTCCTTGCTATTCGATTAGTATTTGATTCGAGAATTCAATGTTCGCAATTGTCCAATATTCATTTCAGTTCGAATATTAGCGATAACACTTATCTGAGTCCATAGGCAGACAGATCGACAGATGTGGTGACTCTTTTTTGTTTCATAGCTTCTGGTTCGCTATTCTACTCTGAGAAAGGAATGATATATTTATTTTTCTCACCGTGTCATCTATAAGGCAGTTACAATAACTTAGTGTCGATAATGTGGTTCAACGTAAGAAATTTTAGGTTAACTACATAGACACAATCGCCAATTATGTCGCGCGCGTGCTCTCCATCCCTGTAGTGGTAGTCGTGGTAGGGGCGGAGTGACATGGGGTGCTTGAATGTTGCTTGAACGTCTTGCAATATCTGGAACACAGGTGACATGTGAACGACTATTCTTCACTTACTCAGTTAGAGCGATAGACCGCAGGGGTCTTTTCCCACAGATTAAGGAGCAGCTCCTTCGTTCCTAAGTTTTTTTTTATTATCACTTTTCTTTTTTTGCGCGCGAATTATAAGTCGAATTGGCGCCTTCTACTCCAAGGAGTTGCGGAATACGTCATTCTATTCGAGAGTATTAAACGATGCAACTATAGACGATGTGCGGAATTCACGAGGGCAAGAAGGAAAATGAGATACTCGACAAAAACAAAACAGAGGGGATGGGTAATAGCGGTCAACATTCGCTGAAGATGAAGAAGGGAATAGAAGTGTTTGTTATTGTAGCGAAGGGCGACTGTGCATGCAATCTGACTCTACGTCGAAGACAAGCGCACACGACGCATAGATGTTGCGGGACCGACTGCCGCTGGTGCCATACTGTCTTCCGTCCTTAATCTGTTTCTGTAATCCTGAATATGAATAAATGGCCCCCTACAGTTAAAACACTTCAGTGCTTTATGCTTTCGTTGGCTTCATTGACTATTCGCTTCTTTAGTAGGCATTGCATGGACTACGCAGTATAGCGCGTAGAGGGAATTCTTTTTTTTATGTTAGCATGTTGCGGGATTACCAAAAGCCTTATGTGGTGGTGCTAATGATGGCGACAGCCGAAGCAACAGCCTACCTGGCTTTGTGCGTCTCACGTTTAGCATGTATGGGAGTGAAAATACCGCATTATCGCTGCTTTGTGTTGTTTGCATGTTTTGGTTTAGTACGGAATACTAGAAGCACGCTATTAGTTATAACCGACAAAGTTATTTAGAAGAGAGCTTGACTTTGTATCTGTTGCGTTGGACGCATGCCAAACGTCAATTACACACTAAGGTACAATCGGCTACGGAAGTTTACGGCGCACGGTATTCCCGCGCTGAAGCTGAATTCCCGCGAAGTTTGGACACATAGCCCGAAATTCAAAGTGTCAGTGGGTCACCTTTGCGACCTACACATTGATCCAATAAATTATAAACGTCATGCCTTAGCCGAGGAGAAATTCACATTTGCCGTGGAACCCGTGTCTTGTAAACATTTGTGAGTGGATGTACATGTAGCATGGCAGTGATCTTTGCGTAGAGAACCAAACGACCTTTAATCGTGACTTATCGTCACCTCAACACTATCTACATCTTTCCAGACAAACTGCCTTCCTTTCCTTAAGCGTGAAATGCCCGGCAGCAAAATCTTCAATTTCTTCTCAAGTCATCTGAGCTAACAGAGGAAGACAATGCGTGTCAGGACAGAAAGGGGCAAAGCGGGGCAGACCAATGTGCCGTCTTCTTCTCGGCACGTTTTCGCTCATGCATTTTCTCTTTTTCCTCCCTACTTCTGTGCAGGATTATCCATGACAGTGGCTTCACGCAGGAAGACTTCAAGCAGTACAAACCAGTGGTGTACAGCAACACCATACAGTCCATGGTGGCCATCCTCAGAGCCATGCCAAACCTGGGAATTAGCTTCGGAAACAACGAAAGAGAAGTATGTTGTTTGTCTTCATTCAGTATCCATTTCACTGCTAAAAGCTGGTTGCGTAACATTAAGCCGGACCTAATAGCAAGCGCGATATTTGGTTAAGGTGCAGAGGA
The DNA here is from genome assembly GCF_013339745.2 of Dermacentor silvarum. NCBI lineage: Eukaryota > Metazoa > Arthropoda > Arachnida > Ixodida > Ixodidae > Dermacentor > Dermacentor silvarum. The sequence goes on from NC_051154.1 coordinate 141,484,903, forward strand.
CGCCATAACGGTCTCGCTCGTGGTTAACACCTTGAGGAGAAGCTATTCGCACCTCCAAGTTGGTATCCCTCCCGAGCAATGGCCGAACCAAGCGCTGCTTACTCCCGGTTGCCTTGTGAGACTACTGGGCGTCACATGGCCGATGGGCGTCACTGCAATTCAGTATACCGGGTGTTTTAAATATAGCCGTTTTAATAAAAGCCGTTTTAGTAATATTCAATATAGCCGTTTTAGTAATATTTAAAAATAGCCGTTTTGAAATAAAAGGACACTTCCTCCGCCTTCAGTGCTGGGGACCTCGAGGTGACGGGTACGTGATGCGAGATAATTAGTTGCTAATTAACGAAACTGTATTAATTACGTTAAACCTTTTAGTTTCGGCGAGCTCATCGTAATTGAGAAATTGAAACGAACTCTCCGTACAATCCATATAAACTTTCAGATCTAAAAGAATGCGATTACCCGCGGCACTGTGACACGACGAATTTCGGCTATCAGAGCGCGCGAAACCGAAAGTGGGAGGCTGCAGCGAGCTCAAAGCCGCACCCCTCGAGGCAGTGGCGCACCGACGGGGGGGAGGGGGGGGAAGTTGTAACCCCCCCCCCCTGAGGCCGACTAACCCCCCCCCCCCCCCCTTTTGTTTAACCCCTTTTCTTTCCTTGCGCATTTGAGTACTGCAACTAACATGTAAGACGCGTAATCGTCTGCACACTCGCAAAAAGCGCATTTTTGGACAATTTCTCGTGAAGAAATTGAAATTAGTGCTGTTTAGATGGTATTGGCAAACTGGCACCCCCCCCCCCCCCCCCCCCCTCTTCCTGGCAGACATCCTGGGTGCGCTACTGCCTCGAGGCGGCTTTCCGCTTACGTCAACCAGCAGCGGGCAGCCAGCGTGCTGCGGCTGCATGCTCCTCGCAGTGGGAGCGCTTTGGCTGCTCGGTGACGTAAGCAGAACGTCGCCTCGAGGGGCGCGGCTTTGAGCTCGCCGCTTCCGATGTGGGCGGAATGCAAACACACTCGTGAACTACGATTTCAGTGGGCCTTATAGAACCCTAGATGTTCAAAATATTCGCTGCCTCCACTGAAACAAATTTATGTCACCCGTGTCGTCTGCGTCGAGACGTCCCCTTACGGTAAATCACTGCCGCTGCTCTCAAAACGTGAGCTCCAAAAAGAAAAGAAAAATAAAGAAAAGTCTATCAACGATAAGTCGTAGTTATCGGCGCAGAGCAGCTTTTTCAAGCCCCTACTAAGGTGCGGATTTAAAAAAAAAATTAACCTGTCATTAGGAAGTTTTTCACTACACTAGGGCTCAATTCTCACAACATGTTTCCCCCCTGAGAACGCCCTTCTTGATTCGCCAGCCGCTTTCCGTAATATTATGTTCGCTATTACGATGTACTGGTGCCTGTTCTTACGACCCCCCCCCCCCCCCCCCCCCTTACGCTACAACTCCTTTTTGAATAAGGACCCCGAGATTGCAACATAGGCTGGAAGCCAAAAACGAAGCATTTTTCATTATTATGCCGGTAGGTCGCCTTATTATTTCCCGTCTCGTTCAGGTGTCCTGAACGGAAAAAAAAAAGAAAAATCAATAACCCGGATTCAAACAAATAACAACAAATCACAAACGAACGAAAGGACAGCAGAAATTTGAACGGTTGCATGTCTGTTTCAGTTCCGTGCTGCTCTGACAAGCCTCAGCGCGCCCGAAGACGCCAAAGCAAGAGCTGGAAAAATATCAAATGAACTGCTTCTCACGTTCCATTTTGTTTTACACCCTGTCTCCTCCCGCTGAGTGTTTCTATGTGTGTTATTATTTTAATATTTGTTATTACTGTTTTTTTTTTCATTGGCATCTAGCTGTAGCGGCAGCGTGTTCTCACCGGTCTTTCCAGCCTTTCAAGTGAAACGAGACAGGAGAAAGGATGCACGGCAAGCTCGTAGCGGAGAAGTCTTTTGCGGACGACAAGCGAGCGCTTCGAGTGGGGGAGAAAAACGGCACCGCCATCTCGGTGCAGAGTACACAACAGCGCTTCTTATCCTCTTCGGCGTGTTCCTGTCGATCGATACGCGGTGCCAGCATCCAGATGGGCGCGCTGCGCCGCGGCCGCAACCAGACGATCCTTCCGTTTACTTTCTCTTGTTGTTGCTGAGCTTGACCTGCCATCATTTTCTCCGCGAGTCGGAGTTTTGCAATGTGGAATTTTGGTGCGTGCAGTTGGCGGGTATCAAAAAAAAAAAGAAAAATGCAGGATGTTTAAAATTTCGGGAAGCGTGAGCGCAGGTAGGTAATAACAAAAGAAATGTAGAAATTTTAACTTTTGTTAATGTCTTACGAACCCTTTATTTAAGAATTTAGGAGATGTCCGTAACATTCGCGTCCGGCTGCTTCTATTCGCCTCGTGCACCGGCAGAAATTAGTAGCTTTTATTCAGTTTCAGCTTGATTATAATGAGAGAAGGTCGGTGAACGCTATAGGACTGGTGCGTTCGAATAATTTGCAGCACATGCTTTACAGCTAGCTCGCGCCAGCGGTCTAAATCCGCATATTTCAATACTAACTGCGCCGCAGCAGCGTTGGCCATTCTTCGTAGGATAAACAATGTACTTTTTACCTTGAATGCAGGTACGAGCCAAACCACTCTTTCTAATTTTTGTTTCATCTCGGCGGTTTCGTGTTTCCCATCAGGCTTTCATTCGTGATCTCTAACTTGTTGTTTATGACTAAACAAAGTCAGCCAGTCATTCAGTGTTGTTGACGTGTCTGATAACCATGGCTTGAGTGAGCCGCATTTCACACACACACACACACACACGCACACACACACACACACACACACACACACACACACACACACACACACACACACACCACACGCACACACACACACACACACACACACACACACACACACACACACGCACACGCACGCACGCACACACACACACACACACACACACACACACACACACACACACACACACACACACACACACACACACACTTTGAATACTGACACTTTGAACATTAACACTTTGAACAACAGCGCTTTGAAGTATTTAACAACAACACTTTGAAGTATTTACTTCCCCGCATTTACTCCCGCAACAGGAGTACTGTTGTGTACAGAGGTCAACACACTTCTCTAGAACGCGCGAACCACGTTCTCAGGACTGCGCTACCGATATCTGAAGAGGACATGTGGCACAAAATCGGCTGTATGCGAGGTTGCGCGACTACATTTACACTTTCCACTGATTTCTCTCGACCTGGTTCTCAGCTTAAGCTTTGGTAGCTGCTTTGGCCCTCAGGATTGTGTTCTAGACTAGTGTGTTGACCTCTGTACTGTGTGCGGTTCACCACGCAGGTGCCTATTTGAAACTAGTTTGTTCTGATTTGCTGCTTTGGTTGCTGGCGCAGGCGGACGCCAAGATGGTTTTTGACGTCGTGGCGCGAATGGAGGACACGGAACCCTTTTCTGAGGAACTGCTCAGCGCCATGAAGAGGCTATGGACAGACTCCGGGGTGCAAGAGTGTTTTGGGCGCTCCAACGAGTACCAGCTCAACGACTCCGCCAAGTAGTGAGTATTAAATTCACATTAAGAGAAATGGTGCTTCTCGCGTTCCGCCGTGGCTACAGTTTGCTTCCATATGTAATGCGCTGCTGGTGTGGAGCCAGCACAGACACAGGCAAGCGCCCATTTCTTCTCCAGATCGAACAAGAAATGGGCCGTGAATATTTTGAACGTATTGACAATACTTCGAAATTACATGCGTTTTTAAGCATCCGTACCTAGGTCTCTCTTTCTCAACATATTCATGTATAACTCTACTTTTATCTTCTTTTGACCCTCTTTGAGAACTCCAGGAGGGGTTTTTACCATACAGATAGCAACAATCATCATTTGAAAAACGTTATTGACTTGTTCAGAAAACTTAAATAATAAGTAAACACTTCGTGTAAAATGAACAACCCCTTCAATATACCATTTTGTGATGTTTTTTGTCGTTTTTTTAGCATTCTATTGGCCTTCAACTAGCGCACAAAAGCCTAATCTTTTCACGTCTTCCACTTCAAACACCTTCTCGCGTCGAGTATTTTCGGAAGGTTACATTTTTTTTTGCTCTGACAACCTAATTGTGTGCCTTGAAGGACGCTGTGCAAATCTCCTCTGGAAACGTTTACAATGGTGTTGGTCCGAACAGCCAAGAGCGGGAAAATCCCTAATCCTTCACCATATCTATATTTAGGTCTAACTTCCTTACTTCCTTACTTCGATTACGTTTACCTCGGCTTTACCGGTGGCCTTAAGGCGCACTCGATATAGCTGCAGAGAGAACTGTGTTTCATTAGAGCTGACAAGGTCGCGTTTATTCCGGTGGTATCTGGTGCCACGCTGTCGTAATCCTTTCCGGTGATCACGGCGCCTGTACCGGACGCGCTGCGGCAGCCGTGATTGACTGGCCAGCAGGGCGGCCGTGGCGCGAGCGATTCCAGGTGACCGGCAGTCATGGCGCGTTCGCTGCGTGCACGCTTCGTGGCTCGCATCAGAGTTACTCGAAAGCGGCCGTGTAAACGAACGACCCGAGCACTCTGCATGCGCTGGGGCCGAAAGCGGCCCCGGGCGAGTTGCCACGGTGACGGCGGCGTGATTCCCGCTCTGCTCGTTAGGAGCCTCGTGCGTTTTTCTTGCCAATTGGCCCAGCAAAGATTGCCCATTTACAGCGAGGTAGACGCGCAGCGTTCGGCGCGAGCCGCGTGACGTCACCTTGCTCTTCTGAATGGTCCCCAGGAGCTCCTCTGTCAGCGACTGGGATGAACGCCTCCGCCGAGCTAACTATAGCAAGCCAGGAATCCGGAGAGGCTGGTCGCAGGGAAGCCTCAAAGTGGACGACGGCGCCGGCTTGCGGTTTCCGCTACACTTGTTAGAGCGGTTCTGGGAAACAGAAAATAGCAGAAGGAGCTTTTATTCAAAGCCTGCCCCATTCGATCGATGATTGCGACGACCCAGGAGGGCGCTGTTTTAGAAAGGAGGCGGCGCTCGTTTTCTTTCTTTCTTCCTTTCTTTCTCGTGGGCTGTGAAGCGTGCTGGCGGCGGAGCTCACAATGGGCACTGTGCTCTGCACTTCCCGCTCGGGGGCGGCTTCTACCCTTTCCGCCGCTACGGCGGATTTCGATCCCATCATCCTGGCAGAGTTCGCAACGAGTTCCGAAAGAAAGAAAGGTCCTTTTAGGCGCATGATGATCGTCGTGGTCGTTATCATTCACGGGATTGTCGAAGCCAGGAAGTACATTGCACAAAGTACTTCGCGTGCCCGTAGACGAAATGAACAAGGGGCACCTCTAAAGACCGGAGAGATTTTTGCGACAAAAAATGTGAATTGGCGTCTGCTGCTGCCCTGCAGTTTTCTTTCCAAAGTGTTTTGTCAACGTTGAGCGTCTAAAAAGAAAGAAAGAAAAAAAAAAGCGGACTTTCCCTCTCACTTGCTGATGCTTTAAAATGAAAAAAGTTTGCCTGGAGAGGTATGGCGTTGTGTGAGCTTAAATTAAACCTCGAAACAATTCTGTCACATCGCACAAACTTGGAACATCGCTGCAGCTGCTATTGCTGCACTGGCTGCGGCCGATGGCACGAGTAGAAGAATAGAGAGAAGGAGAAGATGAAGACACAACGAGGTTTCCTTCTTCTTTTTTTCTTCATTAATGGTACGTGCAGCAGACGTTGCCATATGGGGCGATGCCAACTACTTCTTTTCCCTTAGCTTTACAAGGACAGCATCAGACGTTCACTGTTACAGTTCAAATAAAATTAAAGTAAATATAGTGAAATAAATCTAAGAAAAAATTAACTTTGAAGTTTTTATTTACGATACCAGCTCACTTGTGTAGCGTGCAAGGGCGGTGCGCGGCAGAGTGCGCTTGTGCCCTCTATAGGGGTGGGGGACGCTGGGTGGATACAATTTCCTTCTCAGCAAGCGGTGCCCCTATTAGCAGGCCACTGCTGCTCGCGATTCCTTCTGTGTAGCAAAGATAGCCGCTGCAGTCAGCGATTTGTCCCGCGAGGCGATAAAGCACGCTTTCGCTTTCCACCCTGGTGACTTATGAAGTTATGAGGCTCGCCTGGATCGTTGATAAAATGAAGCTGTGAAAGCAAATTGTATAGAGAGAAGTACGAGTTGCGTCGCAACGCTACTCCATTTGGCAACGCCTGCTGAAAAACAAGTTTTTTCGAATCAGCGGCCTACGGTTGACGCCGCAAACGCGCTTGTGAGTGCACCGCTCCCCCGCTGCAGGCACGTTTGCTGATCGCGTTTGCATCGCGCATAGCTCATACTGACACATTGTAATGTGTGTAGTCCATTACACATTGTAATGTGTAATGCGCGATGCTGTCCCACGCAAATGGGACAACATCGCGGAAACAGGGCCCGTATTCACAAAAAAGAACCTCTTACGATGAAACTGTTCGTAAGAGAAAATTTCAGCCAATCATGGGGCTTGACATGTCATTAGCGAAGACGGCCGGCCGATGGCAAAGAATTCCTACGAGCAAAAATTTTTGTGAATTTGGCCCCAGCAACGCACAACCTTTACCTATTAGCTCTGTGTGACTTTTGACTCCTTCGGAAAGTATCGTTAGGGGACCACTTTTATAGCTGTCTTGTCACCCAATGGTTCCATAGTTTTCACTTACAGGGGCCTTGTGTTTATAGCGAATTATTTCCGACCCATATTCACGTTGCGACCAATATTCACGCATGCATTGCGCACTGAAGTGGTAAATAAAATATAGCTGCTAAAGCATTATTTACAGCGCTTTAATTACGGATTTCAGAAAAAATATATCTTGAGGCTATCTTTCTTAAACACAAAAAGAAGTTTTTGAACGTTCTGAAACACAGCGCGAGTTAAACAGGACCTCAAGAATACGGACAGCACATGCAACACAGGCGCTGACTGTCAGCTGATGGGTTATTAATAAGAAAAATATGCACATATACGGTGAAAAATGCAGACAGGGTATTTGGCGATAGGCAACGTCACAGTGCTCTAATTTCTGCGTCATCCAGCAAAAAGGACGAAAACGCAAAATCGGTGGGCAACCGTGCTAAAGTGAAGTACAACCTATCAGCCGGATAAATTGACAAACATTTTATAAGCCAAATACATAGAGGAGTGACAAGGTTAATAGATAGCTATTGTAAACGGCTAAAAAAATAATACAACAATAACAAAGCAATGGTAATAGAGATAGCGAAAAAAAAATTCATGGGCGAAAATATGCGCAAACCCTAAGCAAAATGCTAGTTGTCGAGATAGGTATCTCCTTGTTATGTAATAATGACGACGATGAGCCGACAAATGCGGCCCTTCTTTTTTGAAAGATATACGCCTCCTAAATCTCACGTGGCAGGTTCTCCCGGTATTGCCGTTGGGAACAGGCCTGCATCAAAGATAGGGAAGAGAGAGAGAGTCTCTTCGATGAAACCTGACGAGGTTTCACTGGCGGCAGGCCTCGCATGCTACTTCAGGTGAATGCGATGATAAATAAAAGCATACACACGCGACACACGACATATACATAAAGCACACAAAACACGCATCACACTACATGCAGACTTAAAGTGTATCACGCAGACCTGAGAAAAAATTGAATCAGCCTTCGTATCATGGGACGCCCAGGGGGCACGGGGGAGATTAACAGGGGGCAGGGAGGGGGGTTATGGTTTGGGACCCTGGCGATATATAACCCAAAAACACAAATTAACTCCTACTTTATTAGAACTGGCAGAGAGAGGCGCCAATTCCATAAGCGAACCGCCACACGCGTTGCAATGCAAAGCCAGTGTGCTGCCTGTTGTTCCTTTTAATGAGTGGGAATGATTCCGCAACATCTCATTTAAGCCCCTTCCAGTTTGTTTTTCATGTGGTTTTCCGTATTTAAGAAGGATTTCATAGACAACATTTGTCTAACACTACAAAAACTGGTTCCTATGATTTTCTCGCGAATGGGTTTGTCTAAATCATCCATGCTTACGCGCCCGCATAAGATTGCCAGTTTGTAAGGCGCTGAAAACAGTACTTCAATGACCACGCGTCCCGCAGATTTTTTTAAAATCTTGTGCGATACGACGTGACCATAAGGTATGACAGCAGTGCATTAGATTCCCTTTTTTAAAACACTGCCTTGGATTCTCGAAAAGAATATGCCAGTACATGTTAAGCCAAGCTCCTCAGGCGTTGGACAGGAAAGCAGGCGGATATAAGGCGGCGAAATTGCGATCCAAAACTAGGTTAAACTTGATGCGGGCACAATCTGCTCAGGACAGCAGAGAGAATAGGACGTTTCACTAACTAGGAGTATGTTGACGAGAACAGAAGCAAGCCCTTATTTGAGTGCGAGTCGTACTTCCAGAAAATGTGGGTCTCATTGAAACAAAGCACTAAATCCAGGAACCGAAGTTGGCATCCAGCTGTTAGCTCATTGGTTAGGATCAGGCTAGACAAAAAGCGGATGAGAACGGCTAAGATTTCTTGCACTTCTTCAGCAGGAACGGCGCTCAAAAGTCTTGAAGAATACAACTTAATCGCCCGCATACGAGAAGACCTGTAAACGCTGTGGACGTATTTGTTCGCCCTCCGGATTCCTGTCATATCGTGCGAGCAATAGATCGCATACTATTGGCGCTGAGCAGGAACCAATGCAGGCGTCTTCCTTTTGTGCATAGTAGCCCTTCCTTTTGTAGGAGTAGTTGTACAAAGCAGAGTAGTCACGAATGCCGTTTCACGTTTCTTTGTAACTGCGTCGTTGCAGCATGGCATGGCGGCCATGGCAGGAAACTGGGCCCGCGCGCGCGCTCTCACCAACCGAGCAGGCTCTGCATGCACGCTGTGCCCGCACGTAGTTAAAAAATGGCCCCAACGAAATTTCCTGAGAAATTAGTAAATGCAGCGCTTTGATATATAAGCTATCCGCGGTATGCTTATTTATGACTCCTCTGTGAACAATTTGATGTAAGAAACGGTTTGATGTATTTTAAACGTGTGAAAAGATGTTTTATGTATTTTCACGCTGTAACAGACAATTTATGATAACTTTTTACCTTCTACGGACAAAAGTCAAAGTGACGAGTATCTCATTTTTACAGCGAGGCTGTTAAGGGCTCAGTCTCCGATGGTCGTGTCTGCGTGTAGAAAAAAACTCTCATTGGCGTTTGCTGGCGAGGGACTCGCGCTTTCACGAGAAGCGAACGCACGGCGGAGAGCAAACGCGACTTCTTCCGTCGCGCGAAAGGCCGTGGGGGGATTGGAGGAAGGGAGAGGAGGTGACGTTTAGCTGCGGCACCAAATGCGTATCTTGCGACCGGGCGTTTTGTTTTGCACTTTTAATATTTCAGTCTGAGAAGATTTAACATAAAAGGCATGCGCTGCCGGTGTTTTGTTTCATGACATTTGTTTATGGGCTGCCATTCTCAAAATTCTGAGGAGCTGTATAAACTTGGACATGTAGCAGCACCAGCAACGCGCAGAACTGTTGTCGACGGCGGCGGCGTTTTGCGCGCGTTCGCACAGAATGCGCGCGGCGTTGGTGACGTGTTTATGAAGAACGTGCCAACCTTTGCCGTACACACTATGGCGGTGTACTGTATCGACATTAAGGCCATGGTCCCTGTGGTCACTAAATAAATGAAAACCACCAGATCATATATATTTCTCATTCTTTAATAGTTTAAATAACCAATTACACCATCACATCTTAATAGTCATAATTGGAAATACATAATTCCCACCACAGTACAGCTTCGCTGGTCTTCCCTCTCCAGCCCAGTGGAAGCGCTGACAGTTTTTTCTTTAAGAACTGAAATTTCAAATATAAGTTTTTTTTTCGACTTTTGCTTTTCAACAACTTCGCTTTTTATGTGGCGGTAGAAACAGTACGCATACGTGAAAGGCATACACGTCTTTACATCTTTTAGTAAGCTAATGACACATAAAAGCCACCATACTATGACAACAGTGTGATTTCTCCCGCATGTTACATTGCTGCTAATCATTTTTATTCCCCCTGCGCAGCTTTTTGGACGACTTAGACCGTCTGGGAAAGAAAGAATATATGCCAACAGAACAGGACATTCTACGGACAAGAGTCAAAACGACGGGCATCGTAGAGGTTCACTTTTCCTTTAAGAACTTAAATTTCAAGTAAGTTTCCTTTCTGTGATCCTCTATGATTTAGGAGTGCCTTGACGAGTCACAAATTGTCAGTAAGTTTAGAGTGCCAATAACAAATCCGCATTGCAAATGTTCATCATCAGTATAGAAGATAACGGCGTGCTTTATTAAAAAAGCCAAAGCCCCATAACATGAATATGCAGTAATCCCACATATCGTATGGGAATACATGGAATCTTGCTGAGTTTTAAATAACGATCGCTCATAATACGTGGGCTTTCTGGGTATGAAATTTAGGTTGCTTATGGCTTTTGTTGAATAGAGTCAATAGTGAACATGGGCTGTACGCATGTACAAGGTTCGAAACTTACGTTTGATCGCGCGAGTTTGCAGGAGCAGCTTTGTAAACAGCAGCCAAATGATATTGCACCCCTGTCGACATGTGTGCATGCAAGGCCACCAATTTGGTCTCATAAATAAATTACACAGCGCCCATAGCGCACAAAGTTAATTAACAACGCGTCATAGTACATGTAAGCGTTGTATTTTATTAGTTCAGGGTTTACTTTCGTGCGTTCTGAGTGCTCGCTAGATGCTTTTAAACATAGAAGGCCGGCATATGCCAGTGAAGCTTGTATTCGCGCGTGACTTCGCTAATTCATGCTGTTTTGAAACATTTACTGTGCTAACGTAGCTTTTTTTTTTTCTCGTCAGGAGTTCTTCACTTTGATTACGAAGTCTGAGCCATTCTCATATACGTTTTAAATGCTGCGTTATACGATGCAAGACGTGATTTTGAGCCAGTAATGCGGCAGATCTACGCCTCGACGAGACGGGGCTGGCACAGTGCTAACGGCCTTGAGCAAGTCGTGTCGATACGTGGAGCATCGAAATGTGTTGGCCGTCGCTTTTTTCCCCCTCTCACTCTCTGTCATCTTTGGAAGAACGCCCAATTCAGCTGCAGAAGGTATTGCAGCTGGGGTGTACCTCGGTATGCCCACCAGGCGACAGGAGCCCGTGATGGGACGCTAAAACCGCCCAGCCATCATAGTGAACCGCCGATGTGCTCGCTCGCTGAGTAATGAACTGCCAGATGGCCTTTCTGCAGACCATTAGAAACCATTAGACAGCATAGTGAAGCGTTCCATAAAGTGCCACATTGCCCAAAGAGCCACTAGGTTTGCCCCTTAATGAGGCGCTGGCCAATCGCCTAATGGTTCATTAGGCAATCTGTTCGCACAACCTCCGAGAGAGACACGCTGTCCCAATAAGTCAATGAGCGACCGCTTTGTGGCATGATAGCAGAGAATCCAGCCGACCTGATGGTTTAGAAATAGGCTCCTTCAGTTCCCCAGTGCATGCACTCTCAATTCACATTTATTTGCATAGTCAGTTTCGACCAGTGCACAGTGTGATTTTACTGAAAAGAGCACGGGCTAATTCTAATTCTAAAGCACTAGGGACGTCGCTCCATGTACGCGGTAGCTTACTGTCACTAGTCTGTCAAAGTAAGGTAGCGAATTTCTTGTCTATTATTTTTTTTGAACGTCAATATACCTTCGATCTAGCATATGCCTACAATGTTAAAAAAATCAAGGTAACTTTTCGCAATAAATAAGAGATTCACTTGCCGTCACTTGCCGAGTTCTGTGTGCATAGCATCCAACTCTTACTCCTTCAAAAACTTCGGAATGCGCAGGATGTGCGAATGTATGCCGTTATCGTGGTGTTTAAAAGTATTGCATAGTGGAAGGTTTCATTGAAGTCAGAAGTTTTAAGTCAGAAGATTGAAGATTTTCACTGAAGTCAGAAGCGTTTATGATTACATGACTTTGTTCCTATCTTTGTCTTAAGAAAAGAACGTTTCGCTGCTGCTGAATTTTCATATGGCGGCCAGCAGCGCGTACGATATTTCTGTTTGTGCGAACTAGGAAGCGGCTCCACTGTGCCACAGCGCCGAACTACTACTTTCATGTCATCGTTTATTTTCTTGGAATTCACAGTAAATGCGCAACTTTTTCGTATGTATCATGTCCTACAAAGGATTTTACACTCCAGATGAAAGTCATAGAACTTGTGGTCTTTATCGAGTAGGGTTAGCAGTATGCACGAGTTGGGCACATCACCACAGGTGTCTGAGGTCATGTCTGATCGTACGTGTTTTAAGAAAGACAGGTGAACCCTTCCGTCGAAAGATTGTTCGTAAACTTCGACACGTAAGCCCACGCAAGGCCATAAATCTAAATTATAAATATCATAAATTTTTTTGCAAGTTTCATGCCGCTCAGAACTCGTCTTGAGGTGCACTTAAGTGTCAGAAAGCGACACAGATAAAGTCATGTGCATTTCGGACACCTTCTTTAAACTGAGCAGAATGTGTTATACACAGTGTTCAAGAGTACAGCGCGTAATTTTAGGTCAGGAATAAGTTGCCTTCGTTCACTGTATGAGAACGGCATTTTCACGCAATCATTTCGGGACGTGCGGCAGAGAAGATAACTTTGCACCTTAGCATTTTTTTTTAGATTATAAGGTTCGTGACAGCAAATAGGGTGATTCTTTTAAAAACAGTAAAATAGTTCGACTAATGCCGGGTAATATTTAAGCATGCCCTGATTTGATGAGGCACATGTGGTGTGCTTGAGATTCTTGTGCAATACTTAAACTATGCGTTATACTGCCACCGCCACATTCAAAAGGATGTCCAATCACTGTCACCTAAAGTTATTAGTTTCTCCTGGCTGACGAAATTAAACATTCATAGACCGAGAGACTAATTGAAGTGGAGAATGCGAATGTATTGTAAAATACCCAACTGAGAAGCGCCTCTGGCCAGTGCCACTTGAGCAGGCTATATATTAACCACAAATCTTCAACCGAATTAGGCCAGAGCAAGCGCGTTCTTGCCTAAGGCTCTTCTACCGCTATTTCAGATTGTTTGACGTGGGAGGACAACGGTCTGAACGGAAGAAGTGGATCCACTGCTTTGAAGACGTCACTGCCATAATCTTCTGCGTAGCCATGAGCGAATATGACCAAGTTCTTCACGAAGATGAGACCACCGTAAGTAGCCTGTCTTATCTTGTGTCCTTTCTTCGGTATACATACTAACTACTCTCCAGCAGCGTTGATATTGCTTGCATAAACTCGGAAGTTTTCGCGCTATGGGTGCTTTATTATTGCGATAGCAATTATATGGACACTTCTACCGGATTTCTGCCGTCGCCGTCGTCGTCGCCGTCGCCGTCGCCGTGAGGTTCCCTATAGATAAAATCTTCGCCGCGCGCCGTATGCCCGAGCGGAAGCGTGCGGGGACGCGCGCTATCACGGAGAGCGAACGCACTCAATCACCCACGCGCAAGCAAGGAAGCGGGAAGCCAGCGCCGGAGGGAGCGCGGGGAGGGGGGGGGGGGGCGCACTTCTACGCTGCCAACAACCGCGCTCGTCGCTCGTCCGCACCGTATCTTATCTCCACACCGCTCTGACCTTTATGCGCCGTGCATTCGCCGCTCAGTTTCCGTTGAAGCGATAGACCGCACGTACCTTCGCCCGCTGCTGCGGCGTATATATGCGCTTGCTGCCAGCGTTTTGACAGTCGTTGTCTGCAGTCATTCAGTGTGATCTATTCATGTTTATTTGTGCGCGCTCACACCACGCTTGTTCAATCAGTTAGTAATAGTCGGGCCACATTTTCCAACGCACGCTACACATGCAATGCTGCCTGGGTCGGCAGTGCAGCGCTACAGGTGTGTCCCTTCGCACGCGCTGCCCACGGGAAGCGCTTCTCATCAACACCACCGTTTCACACGCGCCTCCTCGTGGTCATCGAGTCTCTCTTCATGTCGGTCTACTTACGCCGCAGCACACCTGCTTACTTAATCAGCTCATGTTTACTACAATTCATATTGCTACCAAAGCCGCTCACCTTACTTCGTATGACATTACTGTGTTGCTATCGCATTCACTGCTTCCCCCTTAGGGCGAAACTGTGACATTTTTTAGCAGTATCGTCTATTTCCTCTTCATTTCATGCTCCGGCAGACTCGCGTCACATGACTGGTAGTGCAACTATGAAATACCAAGTCTGACCATCCCTTGAGCCTCTCCCTTAGGATTGGTATTTGTTAGCAAATTCTCTTATTGGGGGGGGGGGGGGCACTGTGATTGGTTTCACTTTCGTCCAATTGAACTACTCGCCGCATAAATTTGTGCCTGAAGCACCAGGGGCTGGATTCACAAAGCTTTTCACGTTCGTAAGGCCTCTTTGCCATTGGCCGGTCTTCTTCACTAATAATATGTTCGACATCACGGTTGGCAGAAGTCTGATCATTACCAACAGCCTTAGATTAAGAACGTCTTTGTGAATACGGGCCCAAAAGTCCTTTTGTTATTCCGGCGCAATTTATCTGTCGGTACACGTACAGTCATGGAGAAATCGAACCCGAGCCGAGAGATTCAAATAAGAACAGCGAAATCTGAACATTTTAGTTGGCACAGCGGACATACTGGTGTGCTTAATTTAGGTTTCGACATTGGCTATGGCGTTATTTGTATAAAGGACGAAGAGCTCTCTTATAATAATATCCAGTAATTGAATTCTTGAGGGTTTATGTTTGTGTTTGAATTGTCCTTTTCACGATTTGTTCATAATGATATGTTATGTATATCTTTCTCCATGCAGTATTAGGGATTTCCAGCTTTAATTTGGAGGATATAAGCGCGAGGCAAGTACAATAACTAGTAATTTTTGCTGCAGTGTGTGAATTCGAACAAAGATGCTGGATCCAGTTATGAATATTGGTGGAAGTTGGAGCTTGCAGCAAAAAGAAACCTTGTGCGAAGTTTTCTGTTGAATGCGGCATGGAATATTAGTAAAAGACGGTAAAATGTAGGCACAAGAAATGGATTGCGATAGAAAAGTTGGTGTCCCATGTCGTGTTGTTCTTATCGCATATGGAAATGTTCCTCACTTGATTACCAACTGCTACCGCATTGCCATGAATGATGGTTATTTTTCTTTTAAAACTTTCAGAATCGCATGCAAGAGTCCCTAAAGCTATTCGACTCCATCTGCAACAATAAATGGTTCACCGACACATCTATAATCCTTTTTCTCAACAAAAAAGACCTCTTCGAGGAGAAAATCAAAAAGTCACCCCTCACCATATGTTTTCCAGAGTACACAGGTAAGGCCTGCTTATCGGACATATTACTTTCTTTTTTACTTTTATGCCCGTTATGTGCCAATAAGAACGTTAACGTCTTCACTACTTTTTAATGCACAACATAAAAACGAAAAAGAGTGTCTTCTCTTCGAAATGCAATAACTTGGGAATGCGTCTGAGCTGCAGGAGAGATCGTATACAGAGGGGGAATTCTTAAGTTCGGCACACTTCTTTGCTGCAATATAAGGAGGAGCCCTGTCAGTGTTGCTGGGTTTCGTAGAGGCGCAGAGTCATCCATCATAATTCTATGACGCAATGTTGTAACGAGATATTTTGTCTTTGGGGGATTTCTTTCAACCAGCTCTTAATTTCAAGGGCTGATCCTAGTCTGCTTGTAACATGTTTCGCCTCCTTTAGAGGATCTTCAATAAGGATTAACAAAATTTCGGCTCATGTTCCGTCAGTAAAACATATCCTCAGGCTACGGCCCTACTGTGGCGGTTTCGAAAAATCATTCCTAAGCGCAACTTTTTGAGCCAACTTCCAGAACATTTCAGGGACTACTGCTCTCCAGCTAGTGTTTACTTTTATATCTCCTTGCTCCCGACTCTCATTCATCTCTTGCTAAGAAAATTTCATTCCGGCCCTATAACCTTGCTGATACGCCCTGCTATGAGCTTAATATTGCTTTGTCAGACAGTTCTATATCTTACATATTTTGTTGTTCGCATTTATCGCAAGTCAAATGAAATAAAACGTTTTCCTTTGCAATGGGAGTACGTTTCTTTGATGATGAGCAGTATGAACACACTCGATGCTGGAACTATCCCAACTCCTTCACACAAGTGGCTCAGTTTGCTCTTTCACGAATCTTAACAACGTTTGGTGTAACAGCCTACATCACATGTATTCAAAACTCCGTAGAAAATCTCTAACTTGAGCGCCTCTTTT
This sequence comes from Dermacentor silvarum, assembly GCF_013339745.2. Classification (NCBI taxonomy): domain Eukaryota; kingdom Metazoa; phylum Arthropoda; class Arachnida; order Ixodida; family Ixodidae; genus Dermacentor; species Dermacentor silvarum. Next base: position 141,501,197 of record NC_051154.1, read on the forward strand.
ACGATACGCTAGGGCATAGACTATATGAACAGCGTTTTTGTGGATCAACAGCTGTTAGCTCCGCTCAAAAATAATTATTTTTCTTCTCGGTAATAATAAAATGAAACAAAATAAAACATAGATTCGAGGGCACACTGCACCGGTTGAGATATAACAGGCGTAAGACAATAATTATACATGAAAAGTGAGACAAGATGCCAAAAGAAAACTACCTGAGAGCCACCAAAAGCCCTGTTTCACGACAAAGGCCAGCAAGCGAAGGCGAGGAAACCGTCCAGTGGATCGTAGCCGCACGAAACAAGACATCAGGCGCTGTGACTAATTGCCCGGGTTAACTTGTGAGTGATAAGAATGAGACGTCTTGTTTGAATTAAGAATCGTATGATACAAAAAGTGAATATCCATGCTTGCCGCCTGTACGTCACTGCCAGATGAAGCTAACCTGTGTCTACTGCTACGAGCATCTTGTTTTCGCCGCCAAACTTGCTTTCGACCTTGCTCGAATACACATTGTGACACCTCTTTTGTTTAACTTCAGTGACTGTTTCTCAGCGGATTACTACTGTTATCGAGTTATCGCTTGGCGCTAGACGCGCCTACTTTATCCTATATTTTTAAATGTTGGCGTCCATGCTACAGCAAAAGAGCCTTGCCTAATCAGATTGTGCGTGCGACGCGAATAGAGTTGTATGCATGCTCAAATGTACGCCAATACCAGCGATTACTCTGGATGCGCGGTGAAACGTATGAATAGCGGACGGACTTGACCCGTCAAGATTCTGCGACTGCGCTCGCAGCTACATTGTAATTCGAGGGCTGTATGTCTCTTTGGGCACCAGTTCGCCAAATAAAGAGCTGCATTCTTAACTTGCACTTCCGGCAGTGTCTGGTTCTTCACCGTCACTACAATGTGATAATATGAGCCTAGTAATTAAAACAGCGCTCCAGTGCCGGTCTCTCAAAATATGCAGAAAAAAAGAACAGGAGTTCGTCCAGGTGTCTTTAAAAATATATAAATAAATTGTAGAATGACCTCATCGCCACGTTCTTTTCTACTGGACTTTACAATGGATATGAGGGAGTGCTTGACACTCGATTCATTATGTACCTAGTGTTTCCCGCTTCTTAGAGCGTTACGCGTTCCATGTGTGGCAGTTACCCGATTGTATGTAACACTTCCCGGCTTCTTTTCTAGATTTTTTATTATTAAAGTGTGGTAACCAAAGGCAAAAGATTCTAGGAATGCAAGAGAAGAGATGTTAGAATTCGCGGAAAGGAATAGGCTCCGAATAATGAATACCTTCTTCAGGAAGCGCAGCAACAGGAAGTGGGCCTGGAAAAGCCTTAATGAAGAAATAAGAATGAAATGGATTTCATACACTCTGCCGATCCAAGCATAATGCAAGATGTAGAAGTGTTAGGTAAGGTTAAGTGCAGTGACCATAGGTTAGTGAGGTCTAGGATTTCTCTCAATTTGAAGAGAGAAAGAGTGAAATTAGTCAAGAGGAAACAGGCCAACCTAGAGGCAGTAATGGTAAAAGCAGACCAATTCAGCCTGGTGCTCGCAAACAAATATGCAGCTTTAGAAAAGGAAGATAAAGACAACATAGAGGTAATGAATGAAACCGTAACTAGGTTGATCTCAGAAGCTGCAATTGAAGTGGGAGGTAAGGCACCAAGGCAACCAGTAGGTATGTGCCCCCAAGAAACAAAGGACCTAATAAAGAAACACAAAACATGAAAGTGTCCAACTCACGAGATCAGATAGAATTCGCTGAACTGTTAAAACTGATCAACAAAAAGAAAGTAAGGGATATTCGACATTATAACGTGGGAAAGACTGAGGAAGCCGTAAAATATGGACGCAGCATTAAATCAGTAAGAAGAAAGCTTGGCATAGGGCGAGGCAAGATGTATGCACTAAAAGATAAGCATGGTAATATCATCAGCAATTTCGATGACATAGTAAAAGCAGCGGAATAATTCTATACTGGCCTGTACAGTGCCCAAAACAGCCAACATACTTTCATTCTAAATAGTGATGAACCGGATACAGAGGCTCCTTCTATAACTAGCGATGAAGTTAGAAGGGCCTTGAAAGACATGACCAGGGAAAAAGCTGCTGGAGAAGATGGAATAACAGTAGATTTAATCAAAGATGGAGGAGATATCATGCTTGAAAAGCTTGCGGCCCTTTATACGCAATGCCTCACAACTTCAAGGGTACCAGAGAGCTGGAATAACGCCAACATTATACTAATCCATAACAAGGGAGACGTTAAAGAATTGAAGAATTATATACCCATTAGCTTGCGTTCAGTATTGTATAACATATTCACCAAGATAATTTCCAATGGAATCAAGGCAACACTTGACTTCAGCCAACCAAGAGAACAGGCTGGCTTCAGGAAGGGATATTCTACGATGGATCAT